>NC_057812.1:394038292-394051002 GCF_018294505.1 Triticum aestivum | reverse complement strand
CCGCGGATGGTTCTTCCTTCACCCCGGCGAGCCCCCCACCCCCTGAAAATCGACTAACCCAAAAGTCGATTCAGTCGACTGAAGTGTAGCTAAATCAGAGCAGCATCGCAAGCAAGTGCAAGAGCGAGAGCAGCAGCGCGAGCAAGAGCAATGGCAAGAGCAGACTAGGCAGGGGACCGAGATCAAGAGCAGAGCAGCAGAGCGAGCGAGAGCTAAAGCAGCAGCAGATCCTACTAATGTGGACGTCATCGAGGGAGCGACGTCGTGGAGGAACTGGCCGGCGACGCCGCCGTGGATGGACCCGCGCCGTGTCGGCTCAGGACCGAGTGCCGGCAGCACTGTGAGATCGAATCAAGAATAAAATGCAGCGATTAGTGTACAACCTCTTTGGTGGCGCCGATTAGGCCGCAGCTTCATCCGAGGAAACGGTGATGATGATGCTCTTGCGGTGGTGCAGGTGAAGACGGCGGTGTGGGAATGGAGGTGGTGCGAAAGACGAGGGGAACGTCGGGGCGGCTCCTTGGAGGTGGAGGACGGGGTGGCTCAACCAGCAGGACGAAAAGATCGACGACGGATCCTCATCCGGTATGGTGGATGAGGGACGTCGAGGTGTTTCTATGGACGATGTCGTCGGGGAAGAGGCTCCGGCTGGGTGGTGGACGGAGCAAGGTGTGGGGTTTTGTCGTGGGTTTTCATGGCCTCGGTGTACGAATGGGTGGGCGAATGGGATGGCAGTGGGGAACCATGGCTTAGAGATGCTCTTGTCCAAAATATTGGGTAAGTTACGAAAGTACCCCCACCGATTTGAGGCGGTTCTTTCGGTTCAGGGGTACCACGGGCATTACGCGTGTCGGGATTTCACAGGAGGTGGGAGTTTTCGCGCGCGTTGTAATTTCGGAATAGCAAGCCGCGGGTTGAGATGGAGGGAGTTGTCGGAGCACAACGAGACAAAGATATATCTTAAATATTTCGGGCTAACAAGGCACGGGTTGAAATTTTCGGACAAGCCTAACGTGTACTGTACCAAATCAATGCGCACTACAAATGTCATTCAAAACATTGAATTCATGTTATGTTCAATTAAAAAATTTCGCTACGTGTATAACGCATGCAACCTACTACTCAAATGAAAGTTTTAGTGCATTGCAAACGTATATACTACCGCTTCAATATGAACTAAATTTCAATTCGTTTCTCTATTTGAATAAGATCTACAGTAATGATTGTTGTGAAGTCAAAGTATTTGAATTCGTTTCCCTGTTTTAATAAGATGTACAATCATCATTATTGTCAAGTTAAACCATCGTTTGTGTATTATCTTCACATCACACCACATGATTAGTCTCGAGTTACATATGAACTATGTGTACTATATGAACTCGAACTAGATTTTTTGAATCCACTTTATTTTGATTTCAAATCACATTACATTTCTAGCTCTAGCTAGATCTTCATAATCTAAACCATGTCTCATATGTATAATTTGTTTATCACATTATGTATGGTGCCCTGCCCCCTAAGCCTACAAGTATTTAGATGTGAGTTGCAAACAGCACACATTACCATAAATTCCAATAAAATGTGAGAATGTTTGATATATAATATTGTTTAAATTGTTCTATATTTGGTTGTAAGCTGCAAATGCCACACATTATCACAAATTCAAATAAAATGTGAGATTGTTTGATGTATAGTATGGTTTAGATTGTTCGGCATTTAGCTGTGAGTTGCAAACACCATGCATTATCACATTATGGTATAACATGTGCACAGCACGTGTATCACCACTATATTCATGCATGCAATGTTTAAAACACTATGATCTCCTATTCAAATATATGAATCCGCTTTCATATCAAATTATGATCTTTGTTAGTCTCTTACACCCACACAATCCTCTAACCTTTGTAGCTACCACTAAATTTCTCTCATGCATGCACACGGCCTCCTCGCCCTCCCCTCCCTCGGCATTCTATACACCGGGCACATTCATTTTTTTCTTTAGGTCGTTCTCCCAGAGTCTCCACAACTCCTTTCCGACACACACCGATTGATAAACCTCTCCAGCGATGCCTGCCTACAACATACACACACACCTTCAATCTCCTCCTTTATGTGTCCTTGCCTCGTGTCTCTCATAAGGCCAGACACACGTGTAAACTCTCGCCCCTCTTTTCATCGATCTCACAACCGCACACTCCTCCCCCTATCTAGCTAGTAGTTGGGCCTCTGGCACCACCTCCTAGCTCCATTCTCTCTGTCTATCCGTCTCGCTGGGCCTTATTTGCCTCTAACAAATGGACGTACACTGACCGATCTCTCGCTATACATATAGCTAACTAGGTCCTTATAACTCGTTTTTACCCACACGTCAATCGATCTACCTCATTAGTTGTGTCTCTCCCTTCCTCCGACAAACAACAATTGATCTACCGATCTAGTTATGTTTTCTTACCAAACACATGGTTCCCCTTCATCATCCATGGATGCGTCCCGACAGATCTATCACGCACAGGCACACACAGAAACACATCCCCACTCTTATTGATAACATTGCAGTTCCACCCTCAGTTTGTCTAGTAGGCCTCTCCCACCATCTTCGAGAAGCAACTCCATCACCCATCCAGCACTCTACCCCTCTCCCTCCCTCTCCCTCCCTTTCTCTCTTCTCTCTCTCTCTCTGTCCCATCGTATTTCCCGTCCTTCAGTTATGTATGGATGTCGACCGATCTCCCTCAAGACATAGCTGGGTCTCTCCTTCTCAACACATATACGAGTCGTTCTACCTCTATAGTTAGGCCTCTGCCTACCCCTCCCCCTACCCCCTCACCCCCCACACACACCGATACATCGAGCGCTCTAGTAATGTCTCCCTACCACACACAAACTTGACATGTGCCCTCTAACGTTCCGGTAGGCCAGTCGCCATATATCTTTGACTTGCACACACACACAATTTCGATGGCTCTCTTCATCGATCTCGCACCACCCAGTTGATCCTCTCTTCGACTCTATCAATAGCTATGACCCCTCCCTCTCTTCTCGTGGATTGACCGACCCTCTATGTATGATATGGATAGGCCTCCATTTCACACACATTGCATGCAAAATTTTGTTTGAGATGTCAATGACACATATTCCCACAAATAATTCACGAAATCAACCCCCACCCCACCACCACCCAAAACAAAAAACACTCACGAACACGGTTTGTATCTCTCACAGACACCCACGTAGGTGGGGGACATGCACGAAGAGAATAGGTGCATGCATGGCGCACGTACTCCCATCTCTTTCCCAACCACACCCACGCGGGTACATGGTGGATCTCATTTGTGTACGAAAAAGGCAGCCCACGTGGTAATTTAGCACGTTTACTGGTTGTCCACGTGGTGCAGGGAGGATCGTCTAGCACGGGTGAAAAAACAAATTGCGACTTAACGTGTTATGTTAAAAAAGAGGCAAACCATGTGGGGCCTACCTTAGAGGCAAGGCTCTATACACTGGAGTTCTTTTGATGTGTCCAGTCAACTCGCAGAACGAGGAGAAGCTTGCTTAGTACGCCGTCTCCCCCGTTCCTAAATATAAGTCTTTGTAGAGATTTCACCATGAACCACATGCAGATGTATATAGATGCATTTTAAGTGTAGATTCATTCATTTTGTTCCGTATGTAGTGGAATCTCTACAAAGACTTATCTACTAGTAATAGCTAGCCCCACTACTAGGAATTCTCTATACTCTCCTTGAGCCACATCATCAAAAATGATGTAGCCGTTAGATGAAGTAAATCAGTCCATAATAGCTGTCTAATCTAGACGTTGAGAGGCTCCACACTAAGCCACATGCAAGCATGCAGAAATACCGTGGCACATGCATGTGAGTGGGTTTTAAATCACATCAACATGTCTGCATGCAAGCATGCACCGGTAGCATGCATGTAAGTGAGCTTTTAACTCCCATTAACATGTCAAAAAGAAAAATATAATCCCATTATGCAGTAGGAGTTGGCTGATCTTTTTTCCTTACGTGGGATGATCTAAATGATGATGGGAGTTTATTTAGTTTTGCTACCACATTTGTCATGCGGTTATAGAGTTTTTTTAGTTCTATGAAATCGATAATTTTGCGCAGAGAGATATACCGCTGTTCCGCGGCAACGCGCGAGGACTCATCTAGTAATATTTAGGAACGGAGGGAGTACTATGTAAAGAGTTAGGTGTTGCACGGTGATAGTGTGAGGTGGTCCATGTAATCATTGATCATGTGTGTTTTCACTGCTCTTGCATGCCTCCACTGGAAGAATGGAGAAAATTGTAATCTAGTAGTAGTACCTCCTTTCGCCGAAAGTGTGGGACATCCAGCAGTCCTACCACCTCAGTAATAAAGACCAATGAGCTGTCAAATCACATAGACCCAGCAGTAAGTTGGACGGACGAAGCAACCATCACTCTTGCGCCAGTGAGAGGCCGCGTCCGCTCTGCCGGGGCATGAATGCGGCACCGATTCTTTGGAGCGGCGCTGACCATTTCAGGCGGGAAGCGCGCGCGAGCGATGGAGGGGCTTTGGGTGGGCCAGGCTGGTCAGGAGCGGGCGTGGCAGCTGTCGGCATGTCCCTACCGGACACTCCCGGAAACGAGAGGATGCACCGACTCTCGCGGATAAAATCGTACACTACGCAACATCTCTCTGTAGGAGTAGGTCGATCTGTCGCTCTATTTAACACACATATGCTGTTAAACACGCACACACACACACGCACATGCACGCACCTTGGTCCCGTTGCACCTTCTAACGTGACTTATTACACCTAGACGGAGGGAGTAGAACGTATACGAGATACGGTGGCACACTGACTTAAGTCGAATACAAGTGCCCAAAATTTGTGTGCATGTTATAATAAGGATTCACTTAAAATAGTACGTGAGCGAACAGAGGGATCAACTGGACAGTGTTCCCGAGCAGTAGCGAGATGTGTGAGGTAAGAAACACCGCTGGTGCTTTTAATTTTTATTATTAATTTGTTTGTTTCACCCTCTGACTGGTGGGACCCAACGTACTACTTGGAGAGAGGTAAGGTGACTAAGGCTGCATTATTTCTACACCACTGTGGATAGTCTTACCACAAAAGCCACATGACATGATTATGATTGAAATCCCAATGACTACCTCTCGTTGAACATAACGGGAGGGTTGTGTAGCTGGTTAGCCTGTTCGCTCATCAAACTTGAGGTCTCGGGTTCGATAACTACATTTGAGCATTCTTTGACTGGTCAAAATGTTTTCTAGGGTTTGCACGCGTCACACTCTCTCCAGTATATATATACACACTGGAGCCTCAGCGCTTGTAGTTGCTCTGTTCACACTCTCTCGCCCTCTTCCACTGGAGCCTCAACGCTTGTAGTTGCTCTCTTCACACTCTCTCGCCCTCTCCAGATCTAAACAAGACTTTGTTGGCCTCTCTCTCCCCTCACTGCTGCTCAAAAGCTGGTAGGATCCATCCGCCGGGAATGGAAGGAGGCTTAACGCTGTCGCCGTCGACGAGGGACTACCGGCGTAGCTGTTCACTTTCCACCCAGCGGTGGCGCGGGAGGGCCTCCGACCCCTTCTTCTTCGCTGTCGTTGTAGGTGGGGGAAAGTAGTGGGAAAAGTTGTATATAGCATGAATCTAGGACGTGGTTCAAAGATGAAATGAAGGGGGAAAGTTGTATAGCATGAATCTAGGGCGTGGTTCAAAGAGGAAAGGAATGGGGGAAAGTAGTGGGGAAAGTTGTATCGCATAAATCTAGGATGTGGCTCAAAGAGGAAAGGAAGGGGCGAAAGTACTAGTTCAAAAAGGAAAGGAAGGGACAAGGCTGTAGAGTTTGAGCAGGACTAGATTTGCTGCGCTCACATAGGGAAAGGTGTCTAAATATAACAAAACTGGGACCAACACAAATATGCTCCTTGGTCATTTGTTCTTTGTTGCAACAGACTGTGCATGACCATAGTACATCGGTAGATGCACATGGTGCTGGTGCGTCCACTGTCCCGTGCAACTCATTAGCTGTTGTTAATCTAAGGCCCTGTTTGGTTAAAAACTCCCTAGTCCCTACCTACTTGGTTCTAGGGACTAAACATGGACTAGAGGTTATTAAATGACATGCTAAAAGACCATGTTACCCCTAGTAATGAACTAATAGAGACAAGGTGCGATGCGTGGCAGGGCCAACTGCTGGAAAAAGTCCCAAAAAGACTCCCTCGGGGTCTTCTTTCTTTAGTCCCAAATGCCCACTTTTAGTCCCTAAAAGTCCCTCCTGTTTGGTTTAGATGGGACTGACACGGAGTTTTTCTAGTCCCTACACCAAAATGTCCCTGTAAACAAGCACCCTCTAATAGTGCCGCTGGAAAATTGATGCAATGCCAAAGTTAAAAGCAAATTACATGTTTAACAAATTTTATTGTTAATACAATCTCTATGTTAATATTAATCAATGACACCGTTTGAGAAATGCAACTGTCTTGCTTTCTTTCCCATTCAGATAAAGTAGATGCTTCTTTTTGTTGGCTTCTGTGTCATCCACCGTTATTGACCACTAATTGTTTCCTTTGCACCTCTATGTAAACAGGGTTATCTACTTCACCTTGTTGCCATTGTGACCTTTTGTTGCACTGCACAAAACACTTTTGTTTCAAGAGTGTTTTGTGCAGTTCAACCAAAATGTCACACCGACAACGTTGCTTGATTGCTTGATCTTAGTGGAACTGCACAAGAGGAGATCTTACTTCCTATCTGTTAAGGCAAATTTGGTTCAGATCTTCTTCTTGTGAGTTGTTTGAATTCCGCATCATGAGAGGTCAGTACTAGCCTTCTTTCACATGATTCTGCAGTGTGCTTTCATATGTTGTGCTACTTATAAGATAATGTTGCTTGATTTTAGTGAACTGCACAAATGGAGACAAGACTTCCAATCTGTATGTGCATCGTAATATCCCATTGAGGTAAGATAAGGATATTTCACAAATGCTGGCCTATATTTTGCCACTTTCTTCAGAAAATTAAGTTTAGTACTATACTTGTGCTCCCTAATTGACATGCCAAATCTTACATTGAAGGCGAAGCTTGTCTGTTATTAATCCAAGTGATGAAGGGGAAGAACAAGCGGAAGAAAAACAAAAATCAACTCATGGTGCTGTAATGAAGCACTGGAACTGTGATGACACAAGTAATGATATAGTTTTGCTTCTTAATTTATTGCTATGGCTGGAACGAGCAATTGTTTTGCCACTGATTTGATGCCACTCTTAATGTAATATCTAATTATCTCTACTTGTGCAAACAGGGATCTTCATTGAAGATACAACATATTTTAGTGGAACTGCACAAGAAGATGTTGGAAACATTAAACTAATCGTGGAGTATATAGTAAGCATGGCCACCATCGTAGATAGCAACATATGGTTCCGGAGAAGTGCTTCATCTGTATGCTCTACACAATAAGCCTCCTGACAAAGGTTGGTACTCGCCCACTGATTTCATCCATATGATTGAGCTTTGTCATCTCTATTGGTGTTGTGCTACTGTTTAGATACTGTCATGAAAAAGTGGTATTGTCCTTGAGAAGTGCTTCATCTATGTTGTTTTAAATATTTCCTTTCCTTTTTTCAAGCAAACAGGGATGCTAGCATTTAGTAGTCCTCTTGTCTTTGCAAAACAGGAGCATCTTCCTCTCAAGAAGAATATGCAGTACGTGAAGTGACTAGTTCCGATTATGCCAAGATGAAGAAGCCGTGTCTATCTTCTCATCAGAAGGAGCAGTTGAAGGATGGTTACGTTACTCCCCACAAGACCAAACTAATTTCAGCTCAGAAGGACTGACAAATCTCCATTTTTTTGCTGTGATGCGCGAGTACAATGTTGTTCTAGGATTCTTTCTGGTGAGTTCCATTTTTCTAAAAGTGTGCTCTACATGGACCATGTATATGTCTGTTGAAACTGTCAATTCATAGTACAGTTTGCTTTATACTACTCACTTTTTTGTATTTGTGCAAACAGGGGTGCTCAGCTTGATTTCAATGGGAACTGCACAAAATGTTCATGGATACCTCGAATCATTCATTTCCACCACAAGAAAGAGGTGTCGATAAGTTCAAGGCATTGCAACATATAAGGGCGAAATCATACAAGCTACGCGCGAATTTGGTTTATTTTGGTGGAACTGCACAAAAAGAACAACTGGTTTATTTAGCACGATGTGCCATGTCAATGTACGAACTGATGGCAAACCCTGCCATTCCACAATCATAGGCATTTGATATTTTGGAATGGGACAACCTTATCAAATTTTGCTCATTGATTTTAGCAAGACATGCGTTTGATATTTTTGAATGGGAATCCCTTTGTTGTCAGTAGCGTCGATCAGTATTTCTTTATTCTTTAGTTGTGAAGTAAATATTGCCTCTGACATGTGACTCGCTGAGATGCATAATCGTCGATTGTTTTGAATGTTCTCTATGAATTGCCAGGCCTGTGTGTTTGATTGCAATGTACAAAAACGCTAAAAAGCTGCTCAAACTCTTTTGTACTCCTTCTGTTTCTTTTTACTTCACACATTGTGGAAGTGCATACTTTTTTGTATAAGAATGGTCAAGGTAGAGATACTTTGACTGCGGACAAAACTTGTATGCAGACTAGAAAGGACCGGAGAGAGTACATGTGAAACTGCTGCAAACGAGGTGATCACCCTGGGAATAATGCTAGTACATATTGTTTTGCATGTTCATCCAATGCCAATGATATAGGAATTCGAACTAATCGAAATAAATTCATTCATACACGGTTGGATTTCATATAAACATGCTGGATTTCATTACATTTCATACATTCTTCAACTAAAAAGGGGTGCGCTGGAGGTATAATTAATTAACCGAAGCTACCCACCTGTGTCCCGCTGAGCCGAACAGAAGCTTCAGTGACTTAACTGCATGTGCAGTTGCGTAACTGACATGTGGCCTGTTGGGCCCACGTGTTAGTCAGCTAACTGCACCAGTAGTTAAGTAGAAACAGCGTTCTTCCCCAGCGCAGCTCTCCGACTCCACGTCGCTGCCAAGAAGCTAACCGGCCGTCAATGGTCAACCCGCCTAGCTTGGCTTCAACCGGAGGGTAGCAGCGGTGGCCTTACTTGGACCCGAGTGGCGGCGACCTACCGTGTTCTACTCCTCCTCGTTTTCTATGTGGCATGGCCTTGTTGGCAGTGGGGCGGGACCTCGGCAGAGCCGGCGATGTCCTCTGTCTTGTTGCCGGCGGGGTGGGGCCTCGGCTAAGCCGGTGATGTCCTTTGCCTCGTTGTTGGTAGGGCGGGGCCTCGGCGGAGCCCGCGGTGTCCCCTGCCTCGTTGTTGGTGCCGCGGGGCCTCGGCGGAGCAGGGCCTCGTCGATGCCAGCGGAGCGGGGACTCGTCGGAGCTGACATTGTCCTCTGCCTCGTCCTCGGTCTCGCCAAACAGCGCCTCGCCCGCTTCATCGCCCTCTTTGCTAGCCTCTTTGTAGGCGGCCGCAGCCTCTGCCACCTGCATGTGGTACCGCCAGCGCTCGAGGCGACCCTTGCGGGCGGAGCGGTACGAGTCGAGCAGCGCCTCCTGCTCCGCCCGCTCCGCGATGATCTGCTCCTCCGCCTGCAGGTGCTCCTGGAGGAGATGGTGGTTGTAGGTGGTGTCGGCCTGCGCCTCCCGGAACTGCTCCTCACGCATCTGCCTCACCTTGTCCATATATTGGGCACGGGCCTCGCCGGTGGTCATGGTGCAATGCACCGGCGAGGATGGCGCGGAGGAGGGGGTTGGCGCTGGATCGTCGACTACCATGTTCTCCATTGGGAAGTCGTCGTCCTCTGGCTACCTGCCGGCCAGCCGGTCGGCAGTAATGGCTGCCATCTCCTTGTGGTCCGTCGTCTGCCCGTCCTGAATAGCGCTGGAGCATGCGGAAGCCATGGTGGGCAGTAGTGGTGTGGACAGCAGAAAGGGAACGGATGCGGATGACTGCGGCTATGGCCGGCACAACAGTTTATATAGCAATGGTGGGCGGGCGGAGGGATGGACGTGTGGCACCGGAGTAGCCGCCTCAGCAACCACGTATCATTAATGTGGGCGGCAGATGGACGGACGGATGGCACTTGTGTCGTTTGAAGGCGGAGCAATCTCCTACACCAGGAAGCGGGGCGGGCGGCGCTGACTGTTTCGGACGGAAAGCGCGCGCGGGCGAGGAGATGACTTTACTTGGAGAGGATGACAATGTGGACCCACTAGGTCCATAGCCTCACATACGCAAGTGCCTCCTTATTATGCATAAAGTCCATAATGGGGACCCACTATAATTTTTTTTGCTTCCTCCTGGTTTCCTGACATCACGGCCCCACACCATTGTCAACCTATGTAGTACTCCCTCCTTTCCGGTTTATAAGGCTTATCTCAAATTTTTTGTTTTTCCATTTTATAAGGCTCAATTTGGTTGTTCCCCATCACATGTTCAGACTTCAAGGTGCATTAAGTCATTGCATGCAAGTATTAAGAGAAAACTCACCAATGCATGCACTTTATGCATGCATGCATTGCAACTAATGCATTCGTAAACATTAATTTTTGAGGAAAACAAGAGCATTAATTGGGTGCTTTTGCAAACTACAAAAAATATTGCACCACTCATCATCTACCTTGGTTGGTGAGATTTTTGAATCGAGCTTTATAAACTGGAAAGGAGGGAGTAGTCAATAAATGAGAGAATTGCACAAGAAGCGGCCGATAGCTGGGACCAAGCAGCTCGAGCAGTATTTGTGTTTTTGAGGTGTGAGCATTGCAGAGTTTTTTGATGTTTAGCCCAGATATTAATTTTTCTCCTTTGAACAACAACGAAAACATCGCTGCAGGTATTAACTGGGCGGGCTGTGGCCTGTCTAGCCCAGGCAAGATATCCAGCCCAGATATTAATTTTTTTCAAGCTGAAAATGGCTAGCCCGGCTGTACTTTTTTTAGGAATACCCAGGCAAGGTCAAGTTGTTATTTTCCACCCCCCTGGGCTGCAAATATTTCCTAGGAGGGATGCATTAGGCTTAACAAGAAAATGGGCTTTAAGAAATAATAAATGGGATGTAATTATAAAAACTAGGCAGTAACTATAAAAAAATGCAGCAAACATGTGATTATTTTATAAAATATTATTTTTGGATATTGAATATTTTAATTTCATTAATTGTTGCAAGCGCACTGTTTTGTTGGATTTTTATGTAATATAAATTTATATAGAAATTGTATTTAATCTGACTAGAAATTTCGGGATAAAAATATTTCGGATCCCATCAAAATGTGGGAAATTTTATTGAATTCTGTTTTGAACGGTTGGTTGAAATGGGCTTTACTTTTAACAAACTGTAAATCGGCTGTAGTAAATACCATTAGAATTCAAAAATGGGCTACACATTCTTACAAATCTCAAATGGGCTATAAGTTCTCGGCCACACACTTCTGGCCTTACTAAGTTGACGCGTCCCCTATAAAAACAGAGTTGACGCGTATGCAAGGCTTTGTCAACTTATAGTCAACACACGGTTCTAGCAGCAGTGGCTGTTGGATGTCCATCCAACGGATGTCGTGCTTCTTCTTCAATCTCGGATATTCTAGCTTCACCCGCCCAAAAAATGATTCCTCCCCATGACATCTGGGGCACACCGTTTCGGAAGCTGACCTGTGGGCCTACTAAGTTGACGTACCAAGGGCTTTGTCAACTTAGTCAATATAAATGATTCTAGCTGAAGTGACCATACGATGTCCATACAACGGTCGTCGTGCTTCTTCAACCACTGGTCTTCTTGCTCCAGCCGCCCAAAGCAGCATCGGTCGTGCCGCTTGCTCCTGCCTCCCGTGGCCGGTTGTGCTGCAGCGGAGGCCTCACCGCCCCTACTACTCCCACCGCTGGCCAGGCCATCCCTCCACTCACCCACACCCCCTATTATTCTGCGGCAACGGCAGCGCAACCGAACCAGTGAACCCTCGTACTCCTCTCCGCGTGTGCATCCAGTGTCGCGGCTTCCCCGGCTCCACGTCGTCCCCTTCCTAGGCCTCGCCGTCGTCCATCGCCCTGGTGCTCTCGGCGTGGCGTGGTCAACATGGTCAAGGAACGACTTCCATCGGACATGGACTGTACGTGGAGAGGCTGACAGCTAGGTCCATGGCAGCCCCAAGGAAGTGCCTCCTTATTACACACAAAATAATTATTCCTCCACCTGACAGCGAGGACCCACCGGACGGGCCACCGCATTTCGCAAAAAAAAATGATTGGCCCCTGACTGCTGGGACCCACGAGCTACATCTTTGCACGCAAGGAAGTGCGTCCGGGAAAAAATGATTCACCCCTCTGACTGCTGGGACCCACCAGCTACATCTTCGCACACAAGGAAGTGCATCCAGAAAAAAACGATTCGCCCCCCGACTGCTGGGACCCACCGGCTATACCTTCGCACGCAAGGAAGTTCGTCCGAAAAAAATGATTCGCCCCCTGACTGTTGGGACCCAGCAGCTACACTTTCCCATGCAAGGAAGTGCGTCCGGGCAAAAAAAATGATCCGCCCCCTGACTGCTGGGACCCACCAGCTACATCTTCGCAGGCAAGGAAGTGCCTGACAGTCGGGACCCACCTGGTCGAAGTGTACATAGCATTGTCATTCTCGTCGCGAACGTGTACGTAC
>NC_057812.1:394036670-394037798 GCF_018294505.1 Triticum aestivum | reverse complement strand
AGCTACATCTTCGCACACAAGGAAGTGCATCCAGAAAAAAACGATTCGCCCCCCGACTGCTGGGACCCACCGGCTATACCTTCGCACGCAAGGAAGTTCGTCCGAAAAAAATGATTCGCCCCCTGACTGTTGGGACCCAGCAGCTACACTTTCCCATGCAAGGAAGTGCGTCCGGGCAAAAAAAATGATTCGCCCCCTGACTGCTGGGACCCACCAGCTACATCTTCGCAGGCAAGGAAGTGCCTGACAGTCGGGACCCACCTGGTCGAAGTGTACATAGCATTGTCATTCTCGTCGCGAACGTGTACGTACATACTGGTCGATGTAGAGGCGTGCACATGTCGTAGTAGAGGCACGCACGTGTCGTAGTAGAGGCGCGCACGTAGCATGTACACATACGTACAGCGGCCAGGGTGCAAGAAAGAGAATACGGCCACGTATGTGTACATACGGGCAGGGTCTCGAACGCCTACTCGCGCATACGTACGGCCAGGGCTCGTGTACATGGTTGGGTCGGAACGGAGAAACAATGTCGTCGTTGTGTTCATGGGGAGGCAACGGAATGCACTGTGTTCATGGGGAGGCAACGGAATGCGTCATGTTCATGGGGAGGCAACGGAATGCATCGTGTTCATTGGGAGGCAACGGAATGCGTCGTCTTCATCGGGAGGCAACAGAATGCATGCGAGCCAACCGGCTGGGTCGGAAGGGAATGCGTGGTCGTGTTCACTGGGAGGGCTTGGACGGAACAGGCGATGGAAACGAGGCCTGGCGTACCGTAGAACGGAGGAAACGGACCTCCTACGGTCAAAACGGGGGTCCTGTTGATAGGGAGGGGTGTGGCATACCGCAAAACGGAAGAAACGGACCTCCTACGGTCGAAACGGGGGTCCTGTTGATCGGGCGGGGTGTGGCATACCGCAAAACGGACGAAACAGACCTCCTACGGTCGAAACGGGGGTCCTGTTCATCGGGAGGGGTGTGGCGTACCGCAAAACGGGACTCCACGGGATACTTTTCATCTCCACCGTCGACCTCCTCCAGCCTCCACGGGCTCCTGTTCATCCATCCTCCGCCGCTCGCTACTCCACCTGCTACTGTTCAACCACCCCTCCACCGTCTACTATT